>NW_027412556.1:22287432-22327853 GCF_025532065.1 Leptinotarsa decemlineata
TTCCGCAATTGTCGAAGTCATCAGGCCGTAGGTGCCACTGGGTCTTGAAATTCTTAGTCCAGCCGCTTCCTTGGCTAAAGAGTAGGCAATTCGATTACTTTTACTCCTGTCGTGTCCTTTAACTCACCTCAGGATAATGTTATTATCTACCGAGGCATTGGCTCAATCTTGGTGACACTCTAGTACTAGCCCTGAGGTTACACTTTGTCTGTTGAATGCTAATAGGGCTTCTCTGCTGTCAGTGCAGATTGTTTATGTTTTTGCCAGAATTTCTTTCGTGGTTATTTATTTTGTGCGATTGAGATACCAGCCAGTTCTGTTTGGACCACGTGGTATTTTTTTTCCATTCCCCACTTAATACTTAGACTTATTGATTTGGAGTACACTCCACATCCTGAACCTTCTTTGGTTTTGAGCCGCCTGTATATATACTGCGTATTGTAGTTGTAGCATCTGATCTGTATTCTATTTTCTTTGTATTTTGTAGGTTTTATCAAACACAAACCTGGGTTTCAGTTGCATCACTGGTTGCCTGCAGCAGAGGTTGTGCAGTAAGCGCTTCCCGCCATAGGCCCAGCCTTAATTGACCCATTCCTACTTTAACAGCCGTGCCATTACCACGGCCATTAACGCAACCTCCCTAACGTACAGGTCCAGAGGGGTCAGACCCCTAATCAATTCCATTGCCGCAGTTGGCGTTGTTCTCATGGCTCCTGTGATGTTTAAACCAGCCAGTCACTGTATTAGATATAATTTTTGGATGGCCTTTGTTTGTAGAACTTTCGGTCCCCATGTAATGGCTCCCTACGTTAACTTAGGTCTTATATTGCAGTGTAGATCCAGGTGACCACACGGGGTGAAAGACCCCATGCGCGTCCCACTGCTTTTTTGCTCTACTCTGTGGGTGAGAGTTCCATATTAGTTTTCTGTCGAGGATAGTATCAAGGTATTTCACTCTTCAAAGAAGTTTAGTTTGCTTTTGAAGATTTCGGGAAGTTGAGCCGATAAACTCCTTTTCCTGGTGAAAAGGACTATCTCAGTATTCATGTTTCTATCAATTTGAGCCCATCCTGCGCTCTATCGCACAGTGTGTTTCACAAATTTGCCAGTCTGCAAGATAACTATGTCATCTGCATATGCAATTGTGTAGAATCTATTATTGTTGAGGTGATTAATCAAGGTATCTGTTACATTTCCAGTAGGACGGTACTCCAACTCATTATTTTCTTCCCTCCGAAAGTAGTTAAACGAGACATTTCCGGATAGATGGATTGGCAGAAGAGGAGCAGTTGAATGGCCTCCGAGATAACCGGATTTAATACCTATTGATTTCTTTCTCTAGGGGCATCTTGAATTCGTTGTTCATAAAACACAACCTTCTGATATTAAACTTATACTTAAAAGACGAATTACAGGAGCATGCCAGTAATTCCTAGTAACGTTTTTTCCTAGTGTTACAGGGGAGTTCGAAAACAGACTTTAATACTGTTTAGAACAAAATGGACGACATTTCGAAACAGCGGTGAGTATATTTTATGTGTGAAATGTCTTTCTGGCAAATCAAATTTATTTTGTAAAAAGACAATAACCAACAAAAAATAAATCCCACACTTACTACATTTATTCCTGTCATTCAAGGGTTAGAATGTGCCACCTACTCTTCTAACTATTTTTATTAAAAGGAGTCAATTCAATAATGCAAATAAGGCAAATTCTAATTACATGTGTAAGTTTAGAACGCTATTTTTCGGAAACTGCTCATCAAAAAACAAAATGTCAGGGTATCAGTGGAAGCAGAATTGAACGCCAGTCAAAGTGATGTGCCACTAGACACCCCTTCCCCTTTAAGATTCTAAGGGTAACATCTACCCCTTCTTGGGGGTAGAAACCACGAGGGCTAGAAATATTCCTTGAAAGTGTCCCTCTCGAGTATAAAATTGACCTGTTTTTTTGATTCCTCATATTATTTGGGGGTGGGAAGATTTCAAATTGACACCCTGTTTATATAATATATATATATATATATATATATATATATATATATATATATATATATATATTATATATATATAACTCCTACCTGTTTGTAATAATCCGAAAAGAAACATTTAGAAATATTCATTATTTTGAAAGATGCAGTGAAAGATCTACACGTGTACGCAGTGGAAGATCTATACGTGTATATACTGAAAATTCCTACAGCCGGACCTGTAAGATGATTGTTCATCGAGATTATGAAACATTATTTCCAAATTAAAATAGTCAGTTTGTGAGTGATCGGTGAACATGAGCTTTGTTTCTGGGGACAATATTCGCTGTTATTGTAGCCGTCCTGGGCTATAGATGGTACAACCTTCTGTCCATTAAACAAAAATTGAACTGGGTGACGCACATTCCAGGATGGCCTCTTGTAGGAAACGCACTGGAGTTTGGAGGAACCGAAGGTACATCTTTCGATAATTTTATAAAGTACACCTCACGATTTGATCTTCACTAACTTTATCTGAAAAATATATCACGACATGATTCGCTAACACAGTAGCTTCTTCAATATATAGTCCTCCAGTAAAATAAATAGTAAATATAATGGTCATTCCAAAAGATCATAGATCGAAACATACGTGAATTCGTGTAAAAATTTATTTACTATCAACTAATTCAGTTGAACGAATATATAGCAGAGAGGGTCGAATAGAAGGGTAGCTGCTTCAATGTATCTAGAAATTTGAAGCCTACATCATAACATCTAATAGAGCTAGACCCCTAATGGCTCGGAATTTCAGTGAAGCAGTGTGATGTTGATTCTCTTAAAGCAATCCTTTTCTGGATGTCTTTATCGCCATTATTCGTTTCTTCATTTAGATAGAACGAAATTCGTAAGAAAATATACTGTCTGCTCCGATCTAATTATGCTTTTTTGGAGTTATCCGTTAACCAGCTGTCGCACCCCTATGAACGACAACCCTCAGAAGTCGAATTCGTGCGAGCTAAGACTAACGAGGTCTTACCTTTTAACGTGTGATTCCTAACACGGCTTGGACGATAGCAAGTGAAAATCGATCGTTCAGCCTGGGGCTTGAACCAGCGACCAAGACGGCGATCGATTTTCGTTTATTTATATTATTTGTAAATAAAATCAATTTGAGGCGAGATAATTATTTGAGTTGTTTGAACAATATGTTTGATAGACAAGATACACAGAGAATTCAGCGGAATGTTGAATTTGCAGTATGCAGAAATATGAATGAAAAACTAAATTGAAAAAATGTGACCGGACCGGGATTCGAACCCGGCTCCCCTGTTCTCTAGACAGTCGCATAACCTAAAAGAGAGAGGTTCACTTCAGCGTCCGTCTATGATGTCTGCCGGAACACATGAAGAGTTCTTCTTGCGTTGCGAATTCGATATTATTGATAATAATAATAATAATAGAGGAACTGCAGCAAATTTGAAATACTGATTTGTTTTTTGGGAATAAGTAGAGAAGAAAATTTAGCCCAATAAAAAACACATCAAATGGTTGGAAAATTATTAAACTTTAATAACAGAAAGAATAAAACAAAACGGAAATTAAGAACATTATCAAAATTTAATCAGCCTAAAAAACTCCAAAAGCTTCATTTGACTTATGGTGCAGATAATTTGGAATATATTATTCCAAGTTATGATCACATTTTTTCATTTGACTGCTTACACTTTTCCTTACTATCTAATAAATTTCTTATTTTTGTTAGTTTTATATTTTTCAGTTCTCTTGGTAATAATTTTTATGACAAAATAGCTTACACTAATATTATTACCAAGTAATAATCAGTCACAATAATCACAGATGGAATATCCCAAATTATATTCACTTTCGATATTCCAAATTAACACCTAACCTAAACATCCTAACCTAAAAATTTCATATCACATTTTTAATTTCAGAAATATTAACAAAATGAAAGTAAAACCATCAATTAAAATGGTCACTTATTAGTTTAATTAATTACAATAAAGTTTTATGTATCATAGTAAATGATTATCAATGATCGCTTTCTTATCGAAAAAATTTTGAAATTTGACGTTTCGCTTCTACGAACTGGCAGCCGGAAATCAAGATGGCGGTCGGTTTTTAGAGCTCATCAGCTCCGTATGGCGTGTGACGATACGTTTACAAGAAGAAAACACAGATGGTACTTATAATAATTAGGTATCCACGGTATTCCAACTCACCTGCAGTATTCCAAATTTGCTGCAGATCCTCTAATGAAGGTATTTTATTAATTTACAGTTATATTCATACATGCGAACTGAAAAAGAAGTAAATGGGCGAGATTCAGTATGGCAATCGGCACCCGAAGGTACAGACTGACATCTGTTCTTCCACCTAACCCAAAACAGACTATTAAATGGCAAATCAGAACAAACACAAAAAAAACAGTGATTACTTTCGAATGCACCTACGTTACAGGGAATATAAACATTGCCATCGCTAAATTACTAAATAAGTCACAGTTCAAATTGAAGATAAAGATTATCAAAGAAACATACATAATTGTTTTTTAAACATTGTGAATGGTATATTAATAATTCTCAGATCGAACTAATTAATAATTCCCAGATCGCACTGAAGATGAAGAGTGGGAAAAAGTATAACTTACTATCTATCGAGAAATTTGATGATATGCGTCCGGAAAGTCGATAACGAGAGTTCTTTCAACTCTAGTGGTATTTTATTCATACATTTGGTGATGTGATGGGTGAATGAACGTCTGTAAAATTATGTGTGAAACATTGGGGGAGAAAGCAAACTTTTTCGTCTAATGTTAATATTATGTACGTCTGAGCGAAATTTTATCTTATTGTACAAATAGGGGGGTTTCGGTATTTTAAGACTTTGTAAAAGAAGCAGGCAGAGTGAAGGAACTTTCGATCACTCATATCAAGCCATTTGTTTATTTTCAATGTGTATGAAATCCTATCGTATTTATAGATTAACCTCAAGCAACTATTTTGGAGCTTTTGGATTCGTTTGATATCAATGGAGTTATACAAGGAGCGTGAATAACATCGCAGTAATTTAACCTGGATAACACTATAGAGTCACATAGTAAACTTTTATTTCTTTTATTAAGTAACTGTCTATTTTGATAAATCAGTTTGAGATTACAGAATGCTTTTTGTATACTTGTACTGATATGATAAGAAAATCTCATATCCTCGTCAATCCACAAACCCAGATTCTTAACTTTATTATAAAGTGTTAAAGGCCCACCTCCAATCTGAATGCTAGCAAAGTGGTTTGCAGTAAATTCTTTGCAACAGTTTAGTTTTATTTCGAATTCAGTTTTAGGGAATGATTATTAGAAAATTGCTCGAGATTATATAGATCAAAATTGAAAGCACTAATAGCCTGAGATTTTCTTCACGTTTGAATGACAAATATAATTGTGTATCATCAGCATAATAGTGCTGCGTGAATGAAGAAGGACTTAGGAAAATTGCAAGTATATAGACTGAAGAGTAGGGTACCCAATACTGATCCTTGTGGTACTCCTTTACCAATTTTTAAAAATTTCCAAACTTTTCCACCATATAGTATTGCCTGGTTCTATCGCTTAAATATCAGGATAGAAGTTTGGTAGCTTTTCTGCTGACTTATCTTTGTTTTTTTTATAAGGACAAAACACAAACAGTACAGGAAAATCTTTAAGGCGCTCTTAGAGCGGTGTCTGTGCATATTGGATTTGAATCTCTGGAAATGAATCCATTTGGAAAAACGTTCTCAGGAAGTTTTTTTTCACATAAACGCCATTCTTACCCAATTATTATAACTTCTAAGCACCGTGACCAGGTCACCGTACCTGGACTTTTACTTTTGGGGAAAGTTGAAAGATCTCATTTGCAAATTTCCGACCAATTCTAAATACGAAGTGAAAGCGGAAGTGATGCAAAGTTTCGTTTATCTCACTCTTATTGAACTAATCGGCAAAAAAACGTTCAGAAAAGGTGTCGCCTGTGCGTAGGAGAAGCTGGTAGAAATTTCGAACACCTTCTCCGAAGAAATATGTTTCATTGTTTGCTCTTTATCATTTTTATTATTGTTGAATTTCATTTATTAGTAGTGAATATACTATTAATTGTTGTCAGTTTTATTGAAACTACGTGTTGTAATTACTGCTGTGGAAAGCTTTCTCAACATTTGATAGCTACTACTGAACAATTTATCTCAGTTTTATCGCCGCGTCATCCAAATCCTACTTGATCAAAGTGTGCGTTTCAAAGTCTACATGAAACAACGTAAAAGCTTTGTATTTCAAAGGTGACTCTAGCAAACATCTAGTGTGCTACATTTTTGGAAGGATAATTTTAAGGTCTACTAAAATATGCAGGAATATACAGAGTATAAAAATGTAGGCTGGCGCCATAGTCCAGTCATTTAAAGTTTTATCTGCGGAAAAATTCCTATCGAGCTGAATTTTGGTATACACCTTCATTGTGGCGTTTCAATGAAGATGTGAAAAATTGATATTGATATTGTGCCGGCTAAAAAAGTTATAAGAGTCAAAATGTCACGAACATCAGTTTTTCGGAATATCTCGTGACCAATGGCTCGGAGGTCAATGAAGGTCATTATAAAAATTATTTCTCATACGATTATCTACAAAAATGTCTCTTGCGTTTTTCTGTAAAGTCAACCGTTTTCAGACTAGAGCGCTGAGAAAGCGACTACATTATGATAATGCACTCGTTTCCGCATCACCTTTGAGGTGGAATGTAAGGGGTGTTTTTTCACATGGATTCCCCCGTGGCATGGTTTCATTTGTACATTGAAAAATAGGGGAAAAAATTTGTATATAATTTTCTTTTATATTAATTCGTTGTCGATATCCTCATTAAAAGTTGCTGACGAAACATCGAGTGGACTTATTGCTGTATTTAAATCAACATCTTCATCACTTTCTTCACTAGTGGACTCTGCGTTTTAAGCATGACTGACCACGACAATGTCCACAAGCTTTAGAATATCTCAATCCATTTTTTTTACATCCACATTTACCGCCACAACCTTCTGTACAATTACAAAAGATTGTATTTAGTAGATTATCGGGTGCTGGTGGCAATAAAGTCTTTATTGGTTGTAATATATTATTTTTCAACTCCCAACCCCACTGTTCTGGATCAATTTCATTTCCTGGCCAGGTTTGTATTTGATAATAGACTCGTTAAATATGCTGTTGAGCTGCTGAATAAGTGGGTGTGATGATTCAAATTTCACAGCTGTGCTTTGTCTTGTTAGTTTAGCAAAGCTGCAGTATTTGTAATTGTCAATTGAATTTTCTGATTTTGGAGCACCGTACATTGCTAGTAAAAATGTATTCCAGCATTGACAAGGCATCTCGAGCGCAATTTTCTTGTTGGAATATTTCTGCAGAATTGTGTAAATCATTTGCATTATATATAGTAGATTCTACTAAGTTTCGAAACCTCTATAATATAAGTATATTTGTCACAAAACGCCCGAGTAGAAGTTAGAAGTTTTGAGAAAACTCAAATACATTGATAAAAAGCAATAGAGTTGACTCCTATGTAAGGGTATACAATACCCTATGTGAGTGCATTCTAGTCGCTTTCTCAACGCTCTAGTCAGAAAACGGTTGGCTTTACAAAAAAATACAAGGAACATTTTTTGTAGATAATCGTATGAGGAATAATTTTTATACTGGCTTTTATTGACCTCCGAGCTATAGGTCGCGAGATATTCACGAAAAACTGATTTTTGTGACATTTTGACTTATAACTTTTTTAGCCGGCACGATATCAATGTCAATTTTTCACATCTTCATTAAAACGTCATAATGAAGGTGTATACCAAAATTCCGCTCGGTAGGAATTTTTCCGCAGATTGAGGTTTAAAATACCTAAAATGACTGGATTATCAATGTTTTGGTTGGTTTCCGTGTTTTGCAGCAGTCATCTTCAGTGACGTGATCGGAGTACTCTTCTTGACATGTCAACTGAAACTGAAGCTCCCATTTCTGCCGTATCATTAATAGTGCTGATTTTTTGCGCACTGTCTGTAATGGCGGGTTCGCGAGTACTTCACGCACAATTTGGTTGACTTGGCTTCGTTTGGCGCTTTTCAAAGCTGTGTGCCAGATCTTTGGTAGATATGTTCTCTCTTCCTTTCTGTTGAAGTTCTTTTGGTGTTTGTGTATTTCTATGGCTTCTAAATGCATTTTTGTTGAAAAATGATTCGAAGTTGCTAGCCTCTTGGTATATTCGAACAGAATCTTGTATTCCCCGTCGAACAGTGCGTGTTCAGAGACTGCAGACTTCTCGGTTTGTCCCAATCGGCAACTCCGCTTGTGCTCGACTAGGCGGGTACCAATGCTTCTTTTTGTCTGACTTTACCACAGTTACATGGAATCCTGTATAAACTTCCGCCAATGTGAGTGGATCTCTGCTGTCTTTTGCTGATCTCAAATACTCTGATATTTTTTTAGTTGGTTTGAAGATGGTGTTAATTTTCTCCTTCTAGAATTTTCCCCATTCGGTTGGTGACAACTTCTATGTATGGCAGATAGACAGTGCTTTGGGGTTGATCTTCACTGGTGTTTCTCTTCTTTTCCTTTGGACGTGTAGCGCGGATCAATTAGTCTCACATCGTTTTTCTTAAAAACCATGGAGAGGCTATGTGAGCGGTACATAAAAGTACATAAGAGTACTAATTCACAAGCCACTTCATCCAAATCAGCATGCATATACTACAGGAAGGTCTACTGATTCGGCCCTTCACCATGTGGTTGGCAGAATCGAGAGATCATTGAACAACAAAGAATCCACCCCGGGTATATTCATAGATATCGAGGGAGCGTTTGATGAAACAACCTTTCCAACAATTACCCAGCAACTACACTCCAGGAATGTACCTCTGGTAGTAGGAGCATGGATACTTAAGATGCTCTCTAGTAGAGCAATAAGTATAAATGTAGAAGACATCACAGTGAAAGGACTGGTCATGAAGAGATGTCCACAGGGAGGGGTCTTATCACCCCTTCTCTGGAACATAGTTCTGGAATAATCACCTCAACAAAAATGGATTCTACACAATTGCATACGCAGATGACATAGTTATCTTGCAGACTGGCAAATTTGTAAACACACTGTGCGATAGAGCGCAGGATGGGCTAAAATTAATAGAAATATGGTGTAAGGAACACTCACTGTCGATCAATTTCAAGAAGACTGTCCTTTTCACCAGAAGAAGGAGTTTAACGGGCTTAAAACCTCCCGAAATCTCCAAAAGCAAACTGAACTTCTCTGAAGAGGTAAAATACCTTGGTACTAACATGGAACTCTCATCTACAGAGTAAAGCAAAATGAGCATACGTGGCTTATGAGCAATGTCGGAGGACAGTGGGACGCGCATTGGGGTCTTTCACCCCGTGTGGTCACCTGGATCTACACTGCAATAATTAAACATATGTTAACGCCATTGCATTGGAACCGACAGTTCTACAAGCAACGGTCACCTAAAAATTGTATCAGATACAGCGAATGGCTTGTTTAAACATCACAGGAGCCATGAGAACAACACAAACCGCGGCAATGGAATTATTCACGGGTCTGACCCCTCTGGATCTGTACGTTAAGGAGGTTGCGTTAATGGCCATGGTACGATTGCGCACGGCTGGTGTAAATCTTGAAGTAGGAATGGGTCAATTGAGGCTGAGCCTATGGCGAAAAGCGCTTACTGCGCAACCTCTGCTGCAGGCAACTGAATTGCAATTGAACCCAGGTTTGTATTTAATAAACCCAACAAAATACAAATAAAACAGATATTAGAGCCAGATGCTACAAATGCAATACGCATATATACAGACGTCTCAAAAACCAAAGAAGGCTCCTTGAAGAGATGGGATGGAATCAAAGGATGTAATCTTGCCAGGATCACCTTGGGCGACCCTGGGAAGCTGGCGCCGAAGAAATATCTGGCAATGACCAGGAAAAATCTACGCTTAACAGTAGGATTCCTGACTGACCACTGTCAACTAAGGAAACACCTCCATAATATGGGGCTAGTGCAGGATGTGTGAACAGGAAGATGAGACTGTCAGGCATGTCCTGTGCGAGTGCTCGGAGTTATTGTCGATAAAAGAGTATGTGTTCGGCGAGTCTTGGCCTACACCTGCCGATATAAAGGAGATGTCTCCCAGTGACCTGTTCACTTTCCTGGAAAGGACAGGATGGACGATAACTCAGGAGGACAGCTCCTTGGAAGGATGTACAATGGGTCACATGTGGCCTAAGTGCTGTGGCCTTACACTCACCCTCGATGCTCTACAGATACAGATATGTCTTTGCTGTCGTAGCCGTTAACTTGTAACACAGTTGTTAGGTGTTTTATTTCGTCGTCGACGTAACTTTCTTCACATATTCTCGAAGCTCTGTTCACTGGGGTGTTGATGACGGTTCGTTTCTGTTTTGGATCATGGTTGGGTCCATTATGTAGGTGTGTTTTCTTCCTGTACATCTTATAGCCTAGTTGATTACCTTCCTTGATGACTAAAACATCAAGGAAAGGGATTTGGAGGTCTTTCTAATTCCATGGTGAACTTGATTTTCGGATGAAAGCTATTCAGATGATTCAAGATGTTCTGAAGTTATTCTTTTCCATGACTCCAAACAACGAACGTTCTTCGGTCGTTTTTCTGAGGTTTGAATGACTCTTTCTTCAAAATGTGGAAATTCGCCACTACTGGGCTAAGTGGACTGCCCATTGCGACTCCATCAACGTGTTCATAAAAGGTTTTATTCCATTGAAAATAAGTTGTCCTTATGGGAAGATAACCTCTTTGTAGCTTAGGGATTCTTCGAGTGGTATATTTGTGAATAAGGATGCAATATCTAAGCTAACTAGATTGTCGTTTGGCTCTGAGGTGATGCTTTTCAAATGTTTGATAAAATTTTTCTGCAGCATATCCGACAAATGTTTGTCAAAATTTGAGGTTGGTGATTCTATGGCACTTGATATGCTCTTTGTGAATTTTCGGTCATCCATAGAGCCTCGGTGGTAATGCTTCTGATCTGCAAAGTATTTTTTTATCTCTGGTAGTGATGAAGATTCTTTTATTGGTCTTTCTTATGGTCTTCTACGTTGAGTCTTTTTGTAATCTTCTGTACGTTTCTTGACTAACAAGGTTATTGAGTTTGTTTTTGTAGTCCGAAGTGTTCAAGACCACTGTTGCGTTACTTTTGTCAGCATGCAAAATGATGATATTTTCGTTAGAATTGAGCCTTCTCATGCCGGCCTTTTCACGCGTTGAAATGTTGCATTTCGGAGGTTTGGATTTCCTCAGAATTCTTCAAGAATCGCTTCATAATTCTTCTTCAATATCTGCAGGTAGATTTTCAATTCCGGCTTTTATGTTCGCGATGATTTCTTCTGTGGGTATTGTCGATGGTGTTACGCTGAAATTTCCCCCATTAGCTAGTAAACTCGTTTCATCACTGGTGAGTGGTCGATTGGATTTATTGATAACAACCAGCTCGGTGTCTAATTTTGGATATTTGGGCTATTTTTTCTGAATCTTGTTGAATTTCCTCTTCTGTCTCTAATTTGATGACTGTAAGGTTGATTCCATTGTTTTGTGGTTAATTTGTCAATATTGTCCTAGTCTTTCTCCTCTAGTTAGTTGCTAAGCTTCAGGTGATATTTCAAGAGTTCTTCATCATTTTTTGCTACTTCCTTTCGTGTCTGATTGATTCTCTCCAATAACAAGGCTGTCTCCATCCTGTTATATATTCACTGAGCTTGTGGTTTATTAATATTCCTCTTCAGGTGTACGAATTTTGGTGTGGTTCTTGTATCTCTGCAACATAAAAGGAATATTTGAGAACTTTAATGTTGAGTCTTTTTCTTTCGTGTTGCTTCTAGTCTTCTGACAAACTGGTATGTTTCCTCCCCGTAGAGTCGACTCCACTTTCAAATGAAAATCTCACATTGAAGTGTGTTTTTTGAATATAATATATTGTAATGGATTTTCATAAAGTATCGGTCAGTTCTATTATATTTTTGAAATATTTTTTTCTGATGTGTTGAAAAAAAAAAACAAGTTAATCGATCAACGATTCCAAGAAAATTCTGTGTACCATAAAATTGATGGTATTTTAGAAATAAAAACATAGCTGTTATCAAATTAACCTTTCTTTAATTTTTCAGTGTTGCTGAGTGACATGTCACGCCTCTTCAAAAAGCACGGAAAAATATTATTCATAGACTTCGTAGGAAAGGCGAATATTTTTACAGTAGATTACGATTTCATTGAATTCGTATTGGGAACGCATTACATTTTGGACAAGTCAAGAGATTACAGATTCATCAGAAATTGGTTGGGAACGGGATTGCTGACGAGTGATGGTGAGTGTTCTCAGGCCACTTCAGTTATTTTTTAAGGACAAAACACAAGAATATGAGATGAAGAAAATAACTTTTGTCTGATTTCTACGAAGTTTTTTATTTGTTAACGACCGGTTTCGGTTTGTTGAATTTTGAGAATGGTTTAACAAGCTGAAACCGGTCGTAACAAATAAAAAACTTACTAGAAATCAGACAATAGTTATTTACCTTATCCTATATTCTATACGAATTTCTACATTATAAACAGGTCATCAATCGAACAAGACAAAACACAAATACTGGAGGAAAGTTCTCAAGGCGCTCTAAGAGCGGTGCCTGTGCGAAAGTAGCGATTCACATTAGATTTGAATCACTGGAGAATAAATTCATTCCTGAGAAACGTTCTCAGGAAGTTTATTTCACATAAACAATTCTCCAAATGAAAACGTTCTCAAACAGTGAAGTTCAAGTTGTACTGAGTTAATCTTCAAAACGATGGGCAGCTACAGTCCGTCACGTATTCCTAATATGTACCACTCTTGGTGGAATCAAATGAAACAAGTCACTTGAACACCTCTCGTATCGTATCTATGGAAGAGAAACAAATCTTCAACCTTTCTTCTATGTTCTAGACTATCAAGATTGCAAGTGATGTTCGTATCTCCAATCAGGCGGATGGGTTCTTTCTGGATGGAATCCAGCAGCTTCAGAGTATGCTTAGGGGCGGAGCTCCATACATGTGAACAATACTCCAAAGAAGGTCGGATTTGAGCTCTTTGAAGCATCAGAAATTGCTCGGGTATATTTTTCTGGTTCGGACCAGTATTCCAAGTTTTTGAGAAGCAGCTTTTGCAATTCCAGCGACATGATTGTGCCAGGACATATTGGTATCCATTTTGACCCCCAACAAGTTTATTGTTGAAAATTATTATATCCGGTTCAGAGACATTTATTTGTTTGGAGACAACCGATGGATACATTGAATTGAATCTGGTTACTTTCACCCCAATTCGAAATCATCTCTAGATCCTCATATTGATGATCGCTCAAGATGCTGAAGCCTTCCAAATATTTCAGAATATGGTGGTTGACAGCTTCCTCCATGATTTTTGATATCACTGATAGCAGAGTGACTGGTCTATAGTTATTTGGCAGATTCTTCTTGCTCTGACAGGTTGAAAATACTGGTGCGAGTTTATTGCCGCACTATCCAAATCAAAACTGTGCAAAATACATCACTATTCAAGTTACACTTTATTTTGAGATTTTCACCGAACAGTGTACAAAACCGCAACAGGTGTTTCATTGTACAATAGCTTCCTCAGGAGTGTATGAATATCCCTGAGGAAGCTTTTGGATAGCTATGTGATATTTTATTTATCAATAGTATGATGGAAAATGATTCATCATCTTTTCGTTCATTTGTCAACAACAACAACAAAATTTCTGATGATTATACTAAGAAAATGATAAGAATGAATATTCAAAATGATATCCAAGGATATTCCAAATAAGAACAATATAATGAAATTCCTCAACTGGTAGGAACCTGAAAAATCATTAGAAAATACTCCATGTTATCGTTATTTTTATCTAGTGGGAGCTTCATATCTTTATAATGAATGATAACTTTGGTAAAACAACGATAAAAATAAAATAAATACAACAATAAAAATTAATTGGCGCTCCGGGCGACTTCATTGATTCCAGTGGCGCATTTGCTTTTTCAGCTGCAGGAAAACCCGGAAAAACCTGCAGCACCACATCATCTGAAGATCTTGATCTAACAATGTCCTCTCTCTCATAAAACAAAATGTAGGTAATGTTCTCTGTTTACAATTTGGAATATTTATTTATGACTTTATAAATATTGTTAATGTTCGTACTAACTGCCCCTTATCAATGAATTGCATCTTCCTTGTAAATACATGAATAATCATTCTTGAACAATCATTTTATGTTTGAAAGAAAATATGATGCGAATTGAAATTGTGATTCGTGAAATGAATTTTGATAAAAAGTATGTCGGATAAGAGATGTTTCAGATATTTTAGCAAATTTCCTACGTTAATGTAATCATAATTTCTATTTCAGGACCAAAATGGAAGGGACGTAGGCGTATAGCTACCCCAGCATTTCATTTCTCGATTTTGGAGCAATTCGTCGAGATCTTCGAGAAAAATGGAAATATTATGATCAACAAACTCAAGAAAGAAGTTGACAAAGATAGTATTGATATTTATCCCTTCATTACTCTATGTGCATTGGATATTATTTGTGGTAAGCAAATGCTGAAAATGATAAAGAAATAGCCACATAGCTATAAGAAAATTTATTTATTGATTTGATTCTTGAAACGTATCAAAAATCAATATGTATCTCAATATATAGGGTTTTTCATTAGGCGCTTCTTATATTTGAATTCAAATAGAACAAAGTGAGATATCATCAAAATTTTTAATTCATTTGAAAGACCTATTGTACCATTATGTGAAATATAACACGGTTCGACGTGGGTGCCTTCTTCACTCACTCGAATCGACCACCGTGTTGGTCGGTGATTCAAACCCCAGGCTGAACGACCGATTTTCACATGCTATCGTCTAACCCGTGTTAGGAATCACACGTTGAGAGGTAAGACCTCGTTAGTCCTTAGCTCGCACAAGTTTCGACTTCTGAGGGTTGTCGTTCGTAGGGGTGCGACAGCTGGTTACCGGAAAAACATACAGACTCACAGACATACAGACATTTCTAAGATGAAAATAGCGTCAACGACCAGTTTTTGCCGTTGAAATCCTGCTTGTATGAGTATCATGAATTCATCTTATATACACATGGTTCCTTTTAATAACTTGAAAACTGACTTCAATCAGCCATAACTACAAATCCTTTCAAGATTTGAATCACAACAGGAGTCCATGTCCCTGAATATTTTCTTCTAGGCTATTCGCGATTTGCTATACCACAGAACTGTGGTATCGTTTATAAAAATAGAGTAAGTTTTCCAGATATATCAGCATTTACAGAAGATTGGTCCAAAACTTGCGGTATACCGGTAGCGATTTTACAATCTCTGTACCAATACAGTCACGATGATGACTGAACTCGAGTAGTTTTTGTTTGCAAATAATTAGATACATATTCTAATCTATTACAGAAATTGACTATACTGGAATAGAAGTTGTAAAGTTTATTTTGTTATTACCGCACAAAATCTAACCCATTTCAGTATGTCATCATTATTTAAAAATCGCTCAAATCTAAAGAGTTCATTTGTAACCATATCAAGTAGTTATTGCGTATCGCCACGTGGCAAATAACAGCTTCTGCCGCCAAGACTTATCATGTAATGTTTTTATCTTAAAATTGTGATGGCAAATGCGCAAGTTAACCCAACAGAAAGACAAGTGACCTACTTTTATTAACAATGGAGGTCTGAAAAATATGGGGAAGGGATGACCAAAGTGTTATTGAAAGAATACAGATTAAAATTGAAGATTCTCGAAAACAAGATATACTTTTGTGTCTTAACGAAAATCCATTTCTTGTTCTAATAACGGCTGTTATGAAAAGAGCTTTCAAAGAAGGTCATGCAGATGAGATGATCTTCATTGACACTAGTGCTTCTTGTGACCAAAGCAGCACCTCTGTCACTTTTATTTTTAAAGTGACAAAAATTGGAGCATTACCAATAGCTGTTATACTTCATAAAAATAAATCAGAAAATGATTATTTATATTCTCTAAAAGTGGCAAAGCAAGACTTAGAAGCCACTTGTAATAAATTATTTGAGCCACAAATTATTATGACCGACGATGACTCTGCAGAAAGAAATGCACTTAAAGTAGTATTTCCAAAATCTCGTTTGCTACTTTGTATTTTTCATGTAACGCAAACCTTGTGGCGCTGGCTACAGGACTGTAATAACAAGATTCAGAAAGATGACCGAAAAACTTTAATGACGTTATTCCGCCACGTTTTGTTTGCTAAAACTATTTCAGATACAGAGAACTTTATCATAAGAAGAATTCGACTTTATTCATCTTTGTAAAGTACAGCAAAAGATACAATATTTACAGTAGTGATGAATAAATCACAATACCACTGAGGAGTATACCCCTGTATGTGGTTGAAATAAAAAATACATAGGTAAAAAATACATGTTATGTTTCAATTATTGAACGACCAAACATTAAACAAGTATAATAATGCCAAGGCACATTTAGAACATATTTGGAGTCGTCAAGAAGAATGGTGCCTACCTTTTCGCAGTGACGTTTTAAACAGGGGTAACAATACTAATAATTACTGTGAAGCTTTCAGAATTTTCATGGACATTATATTGCAACGATGTAAAGCATTTAACATTTGTGCTCTTATTGATTTCATCACCGGAATTTTCGAAAATTATCACAAAAATAGACTTCTAAAATTTGCAAATACAAGAGGACAAAATTTAACTCTATCTTATAACAGATTTTTTCGAAATATAAGAGATATTGAAGAAATAACACATATCATCCATTTAAATTACCGTGTTGAACACAAAAGTGACTATTTTGATGTAAATATTGAAACTGAGTATTGTAATTATTATTTTGGTCAAGGAGGACAGTATTGCAAGCATTTATGTGCGGTCGAACAAAAGTAAGGACTTTCTTCAAAAAATTCCTTGTTTTTGACTAAAAATGATTGGCAAGATTTTGCTAAAATTGCCTAAGTGGAACATATTTACCCGCTTTCTATGATGACATAATCTCCAACAAAAATTTTTATTCTGAGGAAAACATTGAAACGTGTGGCAAAGAAAATTGAATTACTGTTCAGTCACATTAATCTGAAACTGAAACAGCTCCTTTGATTTACCAATTGCCGAGACACTCAATCAAGACTATAACGCAACTATTGATAGAATGCAAGCCGAATTCATATGGCTTTCGGAGGTATTAATGAAAGATCAATGCCTTTCCAATATCACAGTGATAAAAAAATTTGTGACTACATCGGAAAAAGTTCAGACTCCATCACAAATTGTGTCTGGATGGCCAACCAAACTTGAAGAAAATAATCTAGTGCAAAAAAAACATTAAATTAACAATGTCCAATAACATTAAAAGAGGATCATTTTTCAATTTTATACTTTTTAGTTTAATTTTTTTGGAAATATGTATTTGTATTTAAATTTTGTTAACCAACGTTTATCAAAATGTAAAAAGTTTACAAAATAATAATAAATCTCATCAACCTTCACGGCTAATCAAGAGTTCGATTACCCCTTCAAATTGCGAAATTATGGGTGTCTTCATTTTAAATGCAGCGTCTATGTACTCAAATGACCGAAACAATGTAGGCATTTATTCATTATTTAATTTTAAATTCGTCTTACAAATTCTACGCCAGTATAGATCATTTTTGCATTGTGATAGATTAGGTTTTGTATCTAATATTGTACAAACAAAAACGACTCGAGTTCAGTCACTATCACTGTTGCCACAGCTACCCCGTACGGGGTAGTTCTACCACTCATGAACTTAATTTCACCCTCTTGCTCCCCTCAAGTAATTCTACCTCGCTCAGATGCAAAATAATGTAAAATAATGTAATATAGAATAGTCAAAAACAAACCTAATGAACGCAAGACGAGATGTGATACGGGATTACCAAAACCTTTAGATGTTTATCTGATAAAATCATTGAAAAAACAATATACGACTGTTACACAAGCAATGAGATTCCTATAACAAAAATCATAAGGAATAAATTGAATATTTCCGGCAATAACGTGAGCTGCTGTGACAAAACTCTTCAGAATTGGATAAAGAAACTAATATTTAGATTTAAAATAATAAACAAATGTCAAGCAATTATGGAAAGCAGAAGAATAGTGGAATTGCATAAGAAATACTTAGAAGAAATAACTAAATATAGACAAGAACAACGGCAAATTTTCTATTTGGACGAAATTTGGTATGACACTCACGACACCATTACGAAAGGGTGGAATGATGGTTCGAGAATGTGTACGCCCAACATGCCTGCAAATAAAGGCTCGCGAATAATCATTGTGCATTGAGGAGAAAGTAAAGGATGGGTTCAGAATTCTTTGAAATTATGTGAAAAAAAACCTTGAGTACTGCAATGTTGACTATCATAAGAGCATGGAAGTTGATATTTCTGAGAGATGGTTTGAAAACACATTGATCCCAAATTAGTATTCGAATAGTGTAATAGTTCTTGACAACGCTTCCTATCAATCGCGACAGCTCATCAAAGTACGGAATAAAAATCCGAGGAGAGATGAAATACAATTTTTTAAATGGATAACAAATCGTATTTTGAAGATCAGTATACCAAAAACCAACTACTTAAAATTTTACAGACAAAAACATTTGATAAAGTGTATGCCTTTGAGAGTATTGCTGAAAAGTGTGGACTTACCATACTGAGGCTTCTCCAATATTTTTGTGTTTTCAATCCCATCGAGTTGATTTGGAGAAAATTGAAACAAAGCATCAGACGTAAAAATAATTTTTCGAAATTTGATAAGACGGTAATAGAGCTAATTAAAAAAGAAGTTTCAAATATTACCGAAGAAAACTGCCAAGAAAAATATTACAAAAGTAGTTTTACTTGAAAAAGACTATATGGAGATTGGACACTTCCATATTAATGGTGGAAATAAATTCATTATTGATTTAAATGACGACAGTGATAGTGAAATAGAGACTATTGGAGAGGAATCATCAGAAACTTTCGAAGAAAGTTGTTGAAGTGTTTTTGAAGCGATCGATTATATATATATATATATATATATATATATATATATATATATATATATATATATATATATATATATATGCTGAACTGATTTTCCATTTGTCATTATCTAGGTGTGCTGTTACGTGTTCAGAAGTTTTGTTGACCTTGCTCAACTCACTTCTTACTATACTGGTAAAACGGTATTCGTTACGTGTTCAGATATATATATATATATATATATATATATATATATATATATATATATATATATATATATATATATATATATATATATATATATATATATATATATCTATATCGTTTACTTGAACTATACCAATCATGAACCAAGGTCTAGAATTTGATATCTATAGGAAAACTACCGGTACTTTTGGATGCATTCCTGATAACTTGTTTCATTGTCCACAACACAAAATGGCAGGATGAACTTTTTTGTCCATAGACTTGTTACGTTTTCTTTGAGTAAAGAAAGTTACTATATTCAGAAAAATGCTGAATGCAACGAATATCCTTCAAATATAGTAGGTGAGGTAATTACGAAACGTGAATTCAAGGAGAATCTCCGTAAATTTTCGACTTTTTGAAAAGCCATTAATTCAAAGTCCGTTTTCCTTCCGTATGAACCAAAATACACTAAGGAATTAGATGTAATTTCAATTTGTCATGTGTGAAAGTAGCTTTCAAAATGTTTTTGCTCACTCCAACAAATGTAAGGTAACTCAGAAGACAAGATGTTGGAAACTGGAAAGTCTGGTTTATATGGAATGAGTTGTGTGGAATGTTTTAAAAAAATACATACTAAGCAAGAATTTTGGAGATCTGAAAATAGCCAATCAATTTAAAAAATTAACTCTATACAGATTTTTAAACAGATATGTAGATCATGTGAAGGAGTAACTTTCATAAATAAACTCAGTTTAGAAAGAAGAAGCCCCTTTGAAACAGCTTATTACATATTCACATTGAATTACACGAAAGAAAAGTACTTTCGAAACACTTTTATATGAACGCTGAATTATACGGAAAACACTGTTCTATATTCCGTTTGTATTCCAAACATTCGTATGGGATCAAATCAGATTCCACTCAGAGGATTCCTACATAATATAAATAATGAAAGAAGTAAAATTTGACTTAAAGGAACACTGCCATTTCTACTGCTAGACATCGGATATTTCGCAAGGGTTCATTTTTTTATGAATCGTTCTGTTAAAATCAGATGGAGACTGTTCTCCGCGAATTTCTACTCGAAATCATTGATGTATGTCTGAACGTGACCAGTTTTGAAGTCATGAATTAGTGTCCTTGATATCCTGAAGGCACCAACTTGGATGGTGAAGCTCGCGTCGAGTAGAGTGTTTGAAAACAGTATGTTGAATTCACTTTACACCATAGGTTTCAGTTCTACCTTTCATTTCGGTATTGAATGTTTATGACAGGGGAGGTGGACCCCCATTAGCCCCACATAAATCCGCCCTTGGTGTCAATAGCTGGTTGAACGTTAATTAACCAAAAAAATGATTCTCCTGGAGGAACAAATCCAACTTATTTAGAAGTGTTCGAAAACACCTTATATATTAAATTTTTCAGTTATTCGAAAAACTATCAAAACGTGGTTGAAAAATCGACACGTTTACTGGCGAATTTGATACCTCTTGGTAATGTATGGAAAAGTAAAAACAACAACCCAACTGGGGAAGGAAATTTGCCGAAATTACGACTTCTATAATTTCAGATACCAATTTCGCTCGATATCTTTCCCAATCGAACTCCGTACAAGGAATGAAACAAAACACAAAACAAAATTGATTTTTGAAAAAGTAACTTATCTCTGCAAAGCTGATGAGTTTCTGTAAGGCTTCCATGAACTTAGTTTTATACATTGAAAACGCACATTTATCTGGTTATGCCCTACATATTAATGGATTTGTGGGACGCTAAACGTGAGATCAACCATACAAAACAAATGACCTATAACTCTAAGGTAGGGGTTGATCCCACATTTACCGTCTCATAAATTCACGAATTCATACAGAAATACAAAATAAATGCCTTTTCCGATATATGAAAACTAATTTCTGAAAAGCCGTACGAGAATTTACCTCCCATGCAGGTCATTTTGTCCCATTTTGTGTACGGTGTTTGATTAGGAAAAATCTCGGTTGTAACTAATATCTGAATTCATCAAAGCAGTGCAAAATCTTTTCGCAAATTACTTTCGCCTGAGTTTGTGTTATTGTTTCCAATTTTCCCAGATTTTCACTCACAAATCGATAACTGACAACAACAGCATGAAGCTGAAAGTCATCCTTCACTCCAAAACTACGAGAACCGTACCTTTTCCAAAGAAATTAAATAGCCCGCTCCTGGAAAAACGTACAAATATTCTGGTTGAAATATTTTTTTTCGTGGTATATTCAAGGTGAGCAACAAAAAAAAATCACTGAATATGAAAACCTACTACTCAAAACCACTTGATAACCTATTGAATCAATTTGAATAAATTTGCACTGCACTGGACCATTAGCTCTGGTACACTAAATGTTCTGCGAAGTGTACACTTTGTCGGAACTAGACTCAGATCATAATCCAGTCATCCTGATGCTGGGTGATGATCTCCCTCCCCAGGACTATCGCATGAGATCATCCACGGATTCGGAAGCCTTCAAGGCTCATCTAGTGGAGACACTTACGGACCGTGAGGTGCTTCTAACTCGCAATGGTCTCGACGCGGCAGTGGCGGATTTCGAATTGTCTGTGAACAACGCTTTCCGCGCAGCCACAACTAGGACAGAGTGTCCTCTGCGAAGCTATAATGAGTTTTCCCCCAGGATAAAGAACCTCATCCGGGAGAGAAATCGACTCAGACGAGTTTATCAGCGGACTCTCTACCCTGGAGAAAAGGCTGCGGCAAGCAGGATGACCAACCAAGTCAAACAGTCATTGACTACAGAAATGAGAGGTGGAGTGAGTGTTTGGAATCTCTCGAACTTGGGATGATGAGCTATGGCGAGTCATCCATAATGAACGAGTCATATATATATATATATATATATATATATATATATATATATATATATATATATATATATATATACTTTGGCTAATTTTTTCTTGATCCTCGACCATTGTTTCATTTTCCTTACTGTATTTAATCCAAAAGTAGCTATAGTGTCTTGGTAGAAACCCATATCCTGTCTGAAGAGAGAGAGAGAGGTAGTCTTTGCTGACTAGTTACGAACAATTCCTTGGAGTTATTTGGGATAGCAGCGAAGCGCAAGTGTACTCTTATAACATTATATTTCCAATATTTCGACAATGGTTATTGTCATCATCAGGGAGAATGTTAGTGAGATTGGTCGCAATTGAGTTGAGTTAAAATTAAAATATGAAAGTTGTGATCATGATAAAAACACATAACAAATGTAAAATTACAAGACATATGAAGTAAGTGAAAGCTACAAATATATAAGTTAAATGAGGAATATTCATAAAATGTTTTTTTTAAATTTGAAAATGAACGTGGTGTGGTAAAATGAAACAATGGTCGAGGATCAAGAAAAAATTAGCCAAAGAATACAACCGTAGATGCTTCCTCCTTAGATGCAAATCACTAGGATATATATATATATATATATATATATATATATATATATATATATATAACCCCACATAAATCCGCCCTTGGTGTCAATAGCTTGTTGAACGTTCATTAACCAAAGAAATGATTCTCCTTATTTAGAAGTGTTCGAAAACACTTTAAATATTGAATTTTTGAGTTATTCGCGGAAAACTATCAAAACGTGGTTGAAAAATCGACACGTTCACTGGTGAATTTGATACCTCTCGGTAATGTACGGAAAAGTAAAAGCAACAACCCAACTGAGAGAGGAAAATTTGCCGAAATTACGGCTTTTATAATTTCAGATACCAATTTCGCTCGAGATCTTTCCCAATCAAACTCCGTACAAGGAATGGGACAAAAAACAGAACAAAATTGATTTTTGAAAAAGTAATTATTTCTGCAAAGCTGATGAGTTTCTGTAAGGCTTCCATGAACTTAGTTTCATACATTTAAAACGCACATTTATCTGGTTATACCCTACATATTAATGGATTTGTGGGATGCCTTTTCTGATATATAAAAACTAATTTCTGAAAAGTCGTACAAGAATTTACCTCCCGTGCATGTCATTTTTCCAGAAACGAACATTTTTCGTATTTTCCTCTCCCATTTTGTGTGCGGTGTTTGGTTAGGAAAGATCCCGGTTGTAATTAATATCTGAATTCATTGCAAGATCTTTTCGCAAATTACTCTTGTCTGTGTTTGTGTTATTGTTTTCACTTTTCCCAGATTTTCACTCACAAATCGATAACTGACAAAAACAACATGAAGCTGAGTCATTCTTCACGCCAAAACTACGAGAACCGTACCTTTTTCAAAGAAATTAAATAGCCCGCTCCTGGGAAAACGTACAAATATTATGGTTAAAATATTTTTTTCGTGGTATATTCAAGGTGAGCAACAAAAAAAAATATCAGTATGAAAACCTACTACTTAAAACTACTTGATAACCTATTGAATCGATTTGAATAAATTTGTACTTTGCACTGGACCATTAGCTTTGGATACACTATTTGTTATTCATATACAGTGTGACTAGTAAAGTACGCAATAAACATTTCGACTAATTTGAATGAGAATAATTATAAAGCTAAAATTGACGAACCATGCCTATCTGACCATAAGTCTCAAATGCTCAGCATATACTCTGACTTCGAAAATCACGAAAAAGTGCAGTATTCTTCCCCTTGAGCCTGCGAGTGAGCAATTATTCAAAAGCGGTGAACCTGGCTGACGGCATCAAGGTTCAGCCTTCCACGATCGAGGACTATAGAAATATGTCCAAACTGGTGTGAGGAAAAAATCCCTCATCACACGTACACCTCACCTTAAGACAGGCAACTCAGAGCTGTCTTCAGAGGAGTTCCAGAACATCTGGAGACCGCGGACATCAAGGATTCCTTGGTGGAGAAGGGTTTCCAGCCAACATCCGTCTCCAGGGTGATGCGCGGAAATCGCCCACTTCCTCTGGTTTTGGTTGAAGTGAGCCAAAACCAGAAACACATTTACGAGGAACGGGAACTCCTTAACGTCATAGTTAAGGTCGAGCCCCAACATCAGAGAACACTGGCAGGGCAGTGTCACCGATGTCAGCGGTTTGGCCATAGGAACTGCTTAGCCATCTCCATCTGTGTTAAGTGCACCGGCAGACACCTTTCAGGTGAATGTAAGAAACCCAGAGCAGAACCTCCGAAATGCAACAACTGCAAGGGGGTACATACTGTGAACTACCGAGGTTGTCCTGAGTTCCCCAAGGTTCGCAGGGGTCCTCCTCCATTTTGGGGGGCAAATGCCCCCCAAAATGCATCCACACCTGGAGGCGTCCTGCTGGAGCATCTAGCACACGCCCGGGTATGAGTTATGCAGGAGTGGCAAAGAGCGGCAACACCTCCGCTAAGCCGACTGAAGCGCCCAATAGTCCTCGCTCGTCGAAGGTTAGTGACATCTGTTTCGCACTGGACCAGATGAAGAAACTGTTCATCCAGTTCCCCGTACTCGAAAAGATATTTAGGGTGAACACCAGCGTGATAACTGGAACCTGTTAATGGCTAGACAACCAACATTGCCTAGCTCTCTTAAGGTCCTATTTTGGAACGCCAACGGCATTTCAAACAAAAAACTTGATTCGAAAACTTCATGATAGCGCAGAATATCGACGTCGCACTAGTGCAGGAAACCCACCTGCACAATGAACCTTTTGGTATTCCAAACTACCGTTTCTACCATAGAGAACGAGTTGGACGTGCTGGGGAGGAGTTGGCATTTTTGTCAAACGTAATCTTCCTCACGTACAATTCGGCATTGACCCGGATCAGTTACACGGCACGGAAGCCGTGAGCGTTGAACTCCAACTGAGAAGAGGTCGTCATAGACTAATCTCAGTTTACAACCCTCCGTGGAATCATCTACTCCCAGAATCACTGGATGAACTGCTGTTGTCGACAGATACCCCCACAATTGCTGCTGGTGACTTCAACGCCAAGCACAATCTGTGGGGCAAAATCACCAATGCGAACGGCCGAGTGCTCCATGCGCATGCTGACAGGCATGAGTCTCGAGTGATGGGTCCAGGTGAGCCTACGTTCTACCGTCGGGATAACAGACCTGACGTGCTTGATATCACACTACTGAGGAACGTTTCTATGTTCTGCGAAGTCTACACTTTGTCGGAACTAGACTCAGATCATAATCCAGTCATCCTGATGCTGGGTGATGATCTCCCTCCCCAGGACTATCGCATGAGATCATCCACGGATTCGGAAGCCTTCAAGGCTCATCTAGTGGAGACACTTACGGATCGTGAGGTGCTTCTAACTCGCAATGGTCTCGACGCGGCAGTGGCGGATTTCGAATTGTCTGTGAACAACGCTTTCCGCGCAGCCACAACTAGGACAGAGTGTCCTCTGCGAAGCTATAATGAGTTTTCCCCCAGGATAAAGAACCTCATTCGGGAGAGTAATCGACTCAGACGAGTTTATCAGCGGACTCTCTACCCTGGAGAAAAGGCTGCGGCAAGCAGGATGACCAACCAAGTCAAACAGTCATTGACTACAGAAATGAGAGGTAGAGTGAGTGTTTGGAATCTCTCGAACTTGGGGATGATGAGCTATGGCGAGTCATCCGCAGGCTCGAGAAGAGAAAAACCGCTTCCTCCCCTTTTCACGGACAGCGCGGTATCTGCTACTCCTCCACCGACACAATGAAGAATCACTTCCAGCTTAACGCTGATCCGGATGATGATATTGACCGTGATATCCGGCTGGAACAACGAGTTCAGCGAATCCTCAGGGAAAATGATGACGACGTGATCCGTCCAGCTTCGGAGGAAGAACCGTGGGGGTACATTAGGCCTCCAAACCCAAAAAGGCTCCGGGAATTGATTCAATCAACAATAGGTTGTTGAAGCAGCTCCCGGAGAACTTTATCAGATATTTGTTGGATATAATGAACAGCTCAATCGCCCTCAGATACTTCCCCCGAAGATGGAAGCATGCCGTAGTTGTCATGATTCCGAACAGGGCCAAAACCCGCTGTTTCCCCAGAATCATCGTCCGATTAGTCTGCTTTGCTCAACGGCTAAGCTAGGTGAACGTGTTATGCTGCAAAGGCTAACCGAAGAAGTTGAAGACCAAAATGTTCTGCCTGATGAACAATTAGGCTTCAGGAAGGCACACTCCTCCGAGCTGCAGGCCTTGAGACTGGTGGAAAGCTCCATCTCAGAGCCTAATGATAGGAAGACACTCCATCTTGTTTGAAGGTGATTGACAATGTTTCATGATGAATTTCGCTAGTTCGGACTTCCATTGTCTACTATATAAAATGATTTGAAATCCCTGAAACAACTAAAAAAGAAGAATTGGAAATGAGTCGCTGAAAATAACAATTATATTAACCAAAATAAACCTGAAATGAAATAACAGTGGAATAGAACAATTGAATAAATAAAAATGAAGAAATGAAAAAAGAAAGAAAATAAAAATAAAAAAGTGGAGAGATTCCAAGTCACGTTAGTTCACGACGTTTCGATTGTTAGTATCTACAATCGTCTTCGGGTGATGACTGGACTGATTCCTCCGAGAGATGACTATTTATAGATCGTTCGAGTACTTTCACTTATCCCCGCTTTCCATTTTCCGCTTCACTGGTTCCGTGGGAGATGACCGTTTTGGCGGGAGTTGGCCATTTTTCGCTTGATGATGGGTTTCCATATGTTGCGTATTTCTACGCTGGCTTGGCTGAATACGTTGTTGGACAACATGTATGCGGCTTCCTTGAATTTTCTCCTAAACCAATGTTCCTCTCTGTGCAAGATCTCAGCTTGGGACCACTCGATGTTGTGTTGATGGGTCCAAACATGGTCTACTATTCCTGATTTGCTGGTTTCCCCTCGCTGTGTGTTTCTTGTGCTCGGCAATGCGAACATTCAATGGCCTCTTAGTTTCCCCAATATAGGATTTTCCGCACTCACAGGTATCCGGTAAATGCAATTCTTGGAATCGCAGTCCGCGTTTGGTGGCCTGGTTTTCGTGAGACTGCTACGGATAGTATTACCGGATCTGAAGCAGGTTCTGATGTTGTACTTGAACCAATTCTTCTTATCCTCTCCGATAATCCTCTGATGTAGGAAAGTGCAAGCACTGGTTGTGACGGTTTCTCTTCCTTGCGAGGCTCCTGCTGTCTTCTAGCCAAAGTCTTGTCTACTATCGCTTTGGAGTAGCCATTCCGTTGAAGATCATTTTTGATGATGTCTAGTTCTTTCTCGAGACCTTCCTTCGTATTACAAAGCCCAAAAGCACGGTCTAATAGAGTCTTGATGATTCCTCTTTTAGTCGATTGATGGTGGTTGGATTCGTGGTTCAGATACTGTCCCGTATGAGTGGGTTTTAGGGATACAGATGTTTCCCACTTAGTGTCGGTCCTCTTCACCAAAACGTCTAGGAATGGCAATTCGTTGTGGATTTTCTTCTCCATTGTGAAATTGATGGAAGGTCTCACGCTGTTGATGTGTTTCAGGAAGGCGTCTAGTTCAGTATTCCCATGGTTCCATATGAAGGTGTCGTCAACATATCTCAACCAGACTCGAGGTTTCTTGTGGGCTTCTTCAATGGCTAGAGTTTCAAACCACTCCATATATATGTTGGCTATGACTGATCCCATTGGCAGTCCCTCATCTTGTGTAAAGAATTCGCCCTTCAGTTGGAAATAACAGTTACGTACACAGCATCCTAGTAATTCCATGATTACTTTTCTAGGTAGATTCGTTCTCTCTTTTAGGTTCCCGTCTTCGGATAGCTTTCTTTGTATGATTTGGAGTGCTTCTTCGACCGGAACGTTGTTGTAAAGGCTTTCCACGTAGAAACTAATTAGTTGATCTTCCTGTGTGACCTCAATTGACTCTAGTAGTTCGACAAAATGCCTTCAATTCTTCACGAAAGACGATGTTTTCCCTTGTAATGGTTGTATTAACGGAAGTAAAAATCTAGACAAGTTTTGAGTAGCCGAATCTCTGGAGCTGATGATCGATCTAAGCGGAACGTCCTGCTTGTGGATTTTGGGTAGTCCATACAAGTGAGGGGGCTTACTGTGGTACGGTGTTAGCGATGATCTTTCCTTGTCCGAAAAATAGACTTGGTGTTTTTTTAAAATCTGGTACAACTTCCTTTCGATTGATGCAGTAGGGTCCCGTACGATCTTTGTGTATCGTCCCTTCTGAAGAACCTCTTCGATCTTCTGTTCGTAGAGAACGGTATCCATTACCACAGTAGCGTTTCCTTTATCTGCAGGTAGGATCTTGATGGTGTTGTCTCTACGTAGGCCGTTCAGAGCTCTACGTTCTCCATTGCTGATGTTAGATGTTGGAACTGGTTCTCGATCCAGCTGTTCTTTAATTTTCCATCTGAACTCTTCTGCCTCGGTCTGGTCAATAAGGGAACTGGTGGATTCCACTGCAGTAATTATCTCCAAAGTGGGCACAGATGTTGGCGTAATGGCGGAATTTAGGCCCTTTCTCAACAAGGATTCCTCTATTCCCGTGAGCGGGCGGGAACTCATGTTGATGACGTTGGCGGCTTCATAGTTGTCATGTTTTCGGTCTGTATTTGGGCATTGTTTCCTCACTAACTTCTCCCACTTTTTGTTGTGGGTATTCTCCTGTCTCCTGTCAGCAGTCATCACCCGAAGACGATTGTAGATACCAACAATCGAAACGTCGTGAACTAACGTGACTTGAAATCTCTCCACTTTTTTATTTTCTTTCTTTTTAATTTCTTCATTTTTATTTATTCAATTGTTCTATTTTTACTTGTATTTTATTTCACTATTATTTCGTTTCAGGTTTATTTTGGTTAATATAATTGTTATTTTCAACTTCACATTTTCAATTCTTCTTTTTTAGTTGTTTCAGTTATTTCAAACCATTTTATATAGTAGACAATGGAAGTCCGAACTAGTGAAATACAGTCCATCTTGTCCTCCTGGACATTTTGATAGCCTTCTACTGAGTATGGCACGAAGGCTTATTACATAAAATGCTCGATTTCGATCTGCCTCGGGGCCTGATCCGGTGGATTAGGTCCTTTCTGAAGGGTAGAACATTTCATGTCCGAGTTGAAGAAACCCTGTCTCCTGTCAGGGAAATCCAAGCTGGAGTGCCACAAGGAGCTGTGCTGTCTCCTCTACTGTACAGCCTTCACGTGAGCGACCTTCCGAGGTTCGATCACGTGAAGGTTTCCGTATACGCCGATGATACAGCTCTCCTCGCTACTTCCATGGGTCGAGGGTTGACGGTCGTCTACATGCAATGCGCATTGGACGACCTGGAGGCGATAGATTTGTGGAGGCGTAACGTTTCTCCAGATACAAGAGTCACGATTTCAGGCAGGAAGATCGAATGGCAAACGCGAGTCAAATACCTAGGTCTTTGGGTAGACCGCCGACTCACCTGGGTAAATCACATCGACTATATTGAGAACAGAGTACAAATAAGGATAGCCAAACTCTATCCTCTGATCAATCGAAACTCCAAGCTCAGTCTTGGAAATAAGATTTTTATTATACAACACGATGTTCATACCGTTCATTATGTATGCTTCAGGCGCTTGGGGACAAACCGCTCCGTCAAACCTCTCCACTTTGAAAGGTTGCAAAATAAACTTCTCAGGATTCTGGTGAATGCTCCATGGTTCGTGCGGAATGAAGCCATCCGCAGAGATTTGAAGCTGTTAACTATACGACAGTCCATTCAGTCGAGGAATCAGAGAGTTTTCGAGTCAGCGGAAACTCATGATAACCCACTAGTCAGGGAAGCTGTAGATTACACTATAGACGACCCCACTCGATTCAGAAGGCCCCGTCGCTCGGTTGAGTGAAGGCCCCACTTATGCTATGTCCTGGACCTACTACAAATAGAATAATATTCTGTAATGTGGTTGAATAAATAAATATTTATGATTTCTTTCATTATTACCTTTATCCGAAATTTGAACTTGATTCACAGTATCTGCCCCTTCAGGAAACGAATCTTATTAAGAAATTTCAATTTATTTTGTCCTAGAAACCGCAATGGGTGTTCCAGTTGATGCCCAGCTAAAAGAGAACTCCCAGTACGTAAAGAACGTTAAACTGATGTGCAAGATAGGAGTGTTGAGGTCGACTTCCATTTTAAAACATAACGACTTCTTCTATCCGCTCACCCTGGACTATTACAGAGAACAGAAGGCAGTGAAGCAACTCCACGAAGTCACGAATTCCGTCATAGAGTCAAGGATGAAGCATTTGGAAAGTTCGGGCGGGAAAGTGAAAGAAAACACCGACGAGCTTGGCAGGAAGAAGAAACTGGCTTTTCTGGATATTTTGTTACAGTCGACTGTGGATGGTAAGCCTCTGAGCATAGAGGATATCAGGGAGGAAGTGGATACGTTTATGTTCGAGGTAGGTTTCCAGTTTCGACTTCTTCATTCGAATTTTTTAAGAAAAATTGAAAATTAATATTCAGAATGACTTAAACATACATATTTCTTTCACACGATTCATCATTAGTTTTCTTTCTTTATTCAATAACTGAAATGTTATAATCCATATCAAATAACAACTCCATTCCTATTGACCTACTTAATCAAAATAAAAAGAGTTGGGCCTCTCGATGAAATGAATTATACATTGTTTCAATCAAGTTTTTTGTAATTTCATAAAATCCTAATATTACGTTCTTTCAAAAGTTTTATCCGTTTTTATCATATTTCAATAAATATTTATTCTACTGTGTTATATATTGCTCGATAGAGAATTTTGAACTCCATATATTGATGCTGTTCTCTTTTTTCAAGAAATTATTTACCTCTTTTCAGCTTATTTTACTATATGACGTCATTAGGTACTTTTCGACCAATTTTTCTCTACAAATTCAAATTGAACCAAAAGCTGTCGAAACAGCTCGAAAAATCCACCAGGCATTTGGCAATGATGTTAATGAACGAACTGTTTGACGATGATCGCGAAATTTCTTTCCAGAGATTTCAGCCTCGAAGATGAGCCCCAAAGTGGTCGACCTACAAGCATTTGAGGACCTTGGTGGATATTGACCCATACTAATCCGGTCAATCTAGAGATTGAAAGGTACATCAATTTACAACAAGCTGCAAACGCGTGTAATTGTTCAAAATATAGTTAAAAGTAAGATTATAAAATTCCGAATGATTACAACTTTTACAACTTTTTGACTCGTCGTATCTCAGAAACGGTGGCTCTAAGAAAAAAATATTGATACATTTTTTGTAGAGAATTTTATGATCTACAACTTTTATCTGAAGTTATTTCATGATGAAAACTTACCGTTTTCCTGAAAATCGTGAAAAACCAATTTTTTTCGAGATTCTTGACCTTTGACCTCGAATACATTTTTTTCCAGGCATCGCAATCATTCGGAATTTTGAAATCTTATTTTTAACTATGTTTTGAACAATTACACGCATTTGCAGCTTGTTGTGAATTTATGTACCTTCACTCTTACTTTTTAGTCTAATTTGACCAGATAATACGGTTTTTGACGGTTTGAGACGTATTGGAGAGGTGAAAAATGGTGGATTGCCACGTTACGACGTCTGTTATTCTTTGCTTCTGCACAAACAAAACGAATTTTTTTGTCTCAGATCGTCACGTCTATTGTATTGTCTTTTCAATTTTAAACAACATGAATTTGAATGATTCCGAAACAAAATAAATTTCATGATGGTCTGATGGGCTCGTTAGCGTCGTCCTCAAATGGCATAGCGGGTAGAAATATCTCAGTGACTTTGTGAATGATTTGCAGTGCCACTTACTTGAGATGACTATTTGTTTAATCTTCTTATCGAGGAGAGTTTTTTTTGCAGTTCACTTGTGCGTTGTTATGTAATAGTTAAGGACTTGTCTCACTGTTTGTTTAACAAGTCTCAAAGTTATGTGAATGCCAGGTTCTGCTCAGAATATACAACGTCGGTCTCTGCTGCGCAATGAATTGTACGCCCGTACAGGAGGAGGGAGGGAGAGAAAGAGAGAGGGGGGAGAAAAATACAGAGAGAGATAGGGAGAGAGAGAGAGAGAGAGACAGAGATAGAGAGAAAGAGAGACACAGAAAGACAGCGAGAGACATAGAGAAAGTACAGTACATTCAAATTCACTGAGACTTATTATAGTAATTGATTATTTATTTATTAAGTACAATTTATTTTACTTTTCAGCATCTAAAAATTGATCTTTTTTTATTTAAGGGACATGATACTACCGCTTCCGCCATGACATTCACTAGTTTTCTGCTTGCTGACATCCAGAGGTTCAGGTAAATAAACTTTGGTGGAACATTTCCAGTAAGTTAATGTATTTTCGAAACAAATCACAATTCATTGAAACTCTTATCACTTGTAGCAGTTAGCAGAGCGATAGGATCAAAGATCAATATATTTGAGAAAAATATATAACTATCAATATTACTATTTCTCCAATACTCAGCAGTGTTTACAAACAATGCCGATTGGAACTTGAATATGATGTAATAAAATAGAGGTTATTTATTGATGTTGATTTCAATTGGATTGTCATAACACCATTATGAAATATTTTCAAACTACAAAATTCTTAGGAGTAAACATTGATTAAAGTCTGTGTTGAATTACTCATGTTAAGATGAAAAAATCAGTCCACTTTTAGGAACACTATTTAGGGTTAGAAAAGTTATTCGTTATCCCTTTTTTTTGTACATTTGAATCTACAATGAATATTTGATCTCTCATTGTTTGAAAGAAGTATTGATATTCATGGAGAAACTAATAAAATAATGAAAGATAAAACTGGAATCTCTGGCGTAGAATAAATCCAAAAACAAGCACGTTTATTCATCACCAGAACTACTATACTCTTCTTCACGCGCGTTTCACCAACCAAGTTGGTGTCTCCAGGTGATAAAGAAAAGTTTTCTTCATTTTTTGAATACACCTTACTCAAATATTCAGAGCAGTCTATCTTACATCATATCATATGTTGATCATCAGTCATCTTATTCACGAAAACGATGTTTTCTGTAAGCACATACGACTTTGGTCGTCCTTCATGAGATTCATCCCTAACAGACCCAAGGCTGGACGAAATTCTGCGAACCAAATGTACGAGGACTGTTCAAAAAACAAGGTGAATGTTCAAACTCTGTATCTGTAGAGTAGGGAGACTGAATGTAAGCCCACAGCACTTAGGCCACATATGACCTATTGTCCCGAAGAGTTGTCCTCCTAGGTCATTGTCCATCCTGTCCTCTTTAGGAATTGTGCATGGGTGTAACATTTGGCTGGTTCCGCAATTGTCGAAGTCATCAGGCCATAGGTGCCCCTGGGTCCTAAAATTCTTAATCCACCCGCTTTCTTGGCTAAAGAGTCTTTACTTCTGTCGTGCCCTTTAGCCCACCTAGGGTAATATTATTATCTACCGAGGCTTTGGCTAAATCTTGGTGACACTCTAGTACTAGCCTTGAGATTACACATTGTCTGTTCAAGGCTAATAGGGCCTCTGCTGTCAGTCCAGATTGTTATGTTTTTTCCAGAAATTCCTTTCCTGGTTATTTCTTTTGTGGCGATTGAGATACCAAATTTCGCAAGCTACGTACATTCGACCTGGATACCCCAGAATATCAAGAACCGATAAAAATGTTGAGAAAATGAAAAAAATTGTCATGGTGAATCGTCAAATCACTATTAGAGCATATCGGTTAGCTCATGCCATGCAATTTTTTCGATGCAATTGCCATGCCATGCAATTTTGGGCATTAAGAGTATGGCAGCAGAGTTCGTTACGAAATTGCTGAAATTTAATCAGGAGCATCGCTCAGGAATTGTTGAATGATGTCAACGGCGATCCAGATTTGCTTGAAAAGATCATGACTGATGATAAATCATGGATATATGGTTATGACATTGAAACCAAAGTCCAATAATCTCAATAAAAGAGCCAGGAAAGCCAAAATCAAAAAAAGCAGCCAAGTTTGATCAAATGCCAAGGTTTTGTTCACTGCTTTTTTTTGATTACCGTAGCGTAGTGCATCAGGAGTATTTGCCACATGGTCGTACGGTAAATAAGGAGAATTATCTTGCTCACGAGAGGAATACGAAGAAAACGCGTCCGGTATTGTGGAAAACAGTTCATGGAAACATCGTTAATATGCACAAGCCACCGTATTCACCAAATTGACACCCCTCGACTTTTTCCTGTTCCCAAGATTGAAGAGACCCATAAAAGAACGGCGTTTTGAGAAAAAAGACAATTCACCTCATTTTTGAACGAACCTCGTATACAGTATTTTTCAAGGGTAAACAATACATTCCCACACAGCACCAGATATTCATGGAATATTCCTTTATGTCATAAAACGAATGTATATATTTCAAATATTCATAGAATATTCTTGGAATATATGTATACATGCCTTTAGAATATGCTTGAATGAATATGTCAGGATTGTTCCCGAAAGAATGTGCATAGAATGTCTATAAATGGGTTATTCTCCCGTGAATATTCTAAGAATATTGTCGATCGAATATACCATACGGTATATTCTTAGAATATATCCCCACGGTATATTTTGGAATATTGTATTATATGTATTACTGGAATTTTGAATTATCTTATGATAACGTATTCAAATAATTCAATATTATTAAAAACAAAAATATTTGAAGATTTGAATCGAATGCATAACCTAATTTTTTGAACTTAACGCGAAGATTCTGACTGTTGGAATAAACGACAAAAAAATTCGAATGGGCCAATAAATGAACCAATGCATCAATGAATCGCTTTATTCTCATCCTTTTTGTCTTTTTGTAATTGAAATTATTCATTTAAAAAGTGACAAATCCTGGCAACAGAGAAAAGTGGTTAGTGAACTATTGGACGTTTCTTATTGGTCAATTGAAGTGTAGCGCGCGACAGACATCGCTTGGCAGCTTTGCGTTGAAATCGACATTTGATTTAACATGGCGGTTTACATGGCAGGTTTGCGTGTGTAATGTATGGTGTATTGGTGTCATTATCAAAGTATAATTCTCTCATGTTCAGTGTACCATTTATAGTTTGAGGCTGTCCAATTTGCAGCACAGCGAATAGTTTGCTTTTGCATCTTCAAACAGTAGAGTTACATATTCAGCCTTTAAGAAAAGTGAGTAAATGACATAATGAAGCCACGATGCTTAACCTACAATACCGTGTGTGAGATTTGTTGGTTTGACATGTTTAAACTAGAGTGATTTCAGTTGTGTATCTTCAGTAGGGAAAAGTAAGTGAATGACACATTCTTTTGTATCATTTGTTTTCATAATTTTCATCACTCTTTTTCAAGATGGTATCAATATGCTCAAAAGGAAACGGAGTGGTACCTGGTACAAGACGGTGCGCCAAGAAACTGAAAACGTAATGAGTACTTTTCAACTAGGGAATGCAAGTTGCTCTCCAAGTCATAAAAAGTTGGAAATGTTCATGAGGAACCTATGAGAAAAATATCTATTTGATTTTTATTCCAATTTTATTGTGCCACTTTCAAATAGTGATAATGAACGTTAATGTTGGACAAATAGCAGGAAAACTCTTCTGGTGAGCAAAGTTTGGATAACTTTGAGTAAGTGAAATTCATTGAAGAACCCATCATACCACTCATTTAAAATACTTCATTTGTGGGTTTATTTTTTGAAGTGAGAAACCTATATATCGTTCATTTCTTGATGTTATACACTTTTTCTTCTTGAATGAAATGATATATTTATTATTTTTCAATTAGCGCTGATGAATTCAGAGAGTTGTTATTTTAGTATATTTTTCAGTATACAATTTTTTGAGAGTAGGAACATCCTAATTTGAATACATTTCTAATATTTGTAACAATACAATATTCAGGAATATTTTATTCAGTGAATAAATATCTCGAATTAGATTTTTTATATTATTAGTATAGTTTATACAGTGTATATTATTTCTGAAATAAATTTATTTATGAATATTTTGTATTTTATTACTTATATATATATATATATATATATATATATATATATATATATATATATATATATATATGCTAATTAGATATATATATATATATATATATATATATATATATATATATATATATATATATATATATATATACCTAATAGCATATACTCGTCACATTCTTGGAATATTCCAAATATTCCTAGGATATTCATAAAATATATTTTTAGAATATTCTATGGGGATTTCCAATTTTATATTCCTACAATAAGTTATGAATATTCCTTGGATTCTACTCCCGGAATATTCTTAATAGAACATACCTTACATATTTTAAGAATATTTCAAGATATTCCAAGAATATCCCCAAAAAATATTCTTAGAATGTATCAAAGGTTCGCCAGGAGCACTTCCAGGGAATATTCCCCAGAAGATATCTATATCCATGGCATATTCATGCACGAAGCGATTCTATACAGTGCATTTCAATTAAAGTGAGCCGTCATGAATAAATCATTTGATATTGATACCGTATCAAACACGTCATCTTCAGTTCACTTATATCTAATCAACTTTTTTTCAGCCACCCCCTTCCAATAATAACCCACATGGCGAAAATTTCAAACGAGAATGAAAGTCGAGTGACACCTTATTCCAAATATTTTTCAGTTCTGTATCCAACTCTGTAACATTTTTGACCTTACAACGATGAACAATGTCGGAAAAAAACGAAATATTTTCAAAAGTTTGTATTTCATTCCGAACCAATAAGTGAAGCCAATCAGAAAATGTCAGGTCATCAAATGTTTAAGCTGAGCACTATTAATTTGCAAACAATTTCGTAAACGAGCTTTTGCATCCTTGCTTACATTCAGTTATTTGGAGCTCCTAATAATTTTTTCTTGTTATCATTCCAACCATACCAATTGAAAAAAAGTCATTGAAATCAATTCGGGGAATCTGAGTGGCCACTATATTCGTTCTCACAAAGAATGATTCGTCAATATGGTTATTCAAAATTCCTGTCAAAATTATATATTTTTTTGAAATATTGAGTGTGAAGTTGGTAGATACTTGTTGGTATCTCTAAGTCGCTACAGATTCTAGGTCAACAAATACAAATTTCCCCAATATCATGGAGCAACATTTATATAGAGTCATCTAACGGCTGTTTGTGAAAACAAAATAGACAACTCTTACCTCACCAACTATTAATAATAATTGATTTTTCATGATAGGCTCGTGCTTTGGAGGAACAAAAATCTGTGTTTGCTGATGACCTTTTGAGACCTGCCACTTATAAAGATCTAATGGAGATGAAATATTTGGAATGCGTGATAAAAGAGAGTCTGAGAATCTACCCGTCAGTGCCTTTGTATGGCAGGCACACCCATGAAGATGTCAACTACAAAGGTAAGCTGAGATTCATCAATAATAAAAGGCTATGACATTTATCTGTGGGATCAATAATTTAGCTTCATACCGTTGTACTTTCGGAAGCCTCGTCTATCTTCGATTTTCATGGATTGAGTTCTTGTTGATCTTGTTGATGGTGTCTTCGTAAGAGGACCTTTTTTCTCTTCAGGCTTGTGCTTTAACGACAGTTAAGTTCAAACAATGTATTCGTGGTTCAGTCTAATACCACTGATAGACCCATGATAGGTCGAAACAGTGCTGTTCGATGTTGCATCAAGATTTTTTTGTTTCTGGGCTCCGGTTTTTACAAGTTCGCCAGTGCCGTACCAGGGGCTCAGTAAAAGTCCAGGTTCCTCTTTATACAAAAAAGGTCTGGTTTCAACTGAGAAAGGTACCTAGTTTATTATTTGTTACTATTTCTTCATTTGACATCCTAAACTACTACTTTCATGCTTTATTGTTGATGCTGCTATGAAATAAATGGCTTCAGCTTACTGGAAGTGAGACCTATATTGATGGAAGAGTACCTAAAGTAGCCCAATTCAGAAATAACACACGGGCGAAACATGGGCGAACTTGTACCCAAAATGACATGAAAAAGAATCATCCCAAAGGTTTTGTAGTAATTTGAAGAAAATGAGAGCCGCTGTTGTTGGAAAACATGTTGAATCGTATTTTGACATATTGAAGATGGAAATCAATTGAGTGCCGACTCATCTCAACCACTATTTTAATGTGATCAATTTCGTTGATGACTCGGGCGAGAAAAATATTAATCAATCGTGGATTTAAGTATCTAGATGCCGAGGGTCTTGGAGAAAGTTCTGTGAGAGTATCTCTGATTCACCACGCAGCACTAGAATTCACAAGTTTTCCTCTAGAGAGCCGACTGCTGAAATTGGGTCGTTTTAAAACGATCGATGAAAACATTTACGACCTCTAGTAAAGAAACGTTAGAGCTTTTTAATAGAAAACCACTTTCCTGGAATTCTGACTCTTGATAACAAAAGACCTTCCGTCTTCAAGGGCGCTTAATGTTCAAAAAGGAACGATTGGGAGGTGGTCAAGAAGGGTATCACAGCACCGGCAGTTGAATGGACTATCAAATCATTTCAGCTCTTCAAATTTCCTGGAGAGGATGGTATATTTCCAACTCTTCTTCGGAATGGACTGGAAATAATTTTACCTATTCTCACAAGATTGTATGGAGCTAGTCTGGTGTGGAACTATATACTACCTAGTTGGTTGGGAGCAAGAGTGGTTTATAGACCTAAATCGGTAAGGACTTTCGAGGATACTGGATGGACACATGAGAAGGGTAGCATTATATGCACTCTCCTGAATAATTACTAGTATGCATATCAAACGGCTAATCGACAGATTCAGCATTGAACAACCTTGTAGAGGAAATTTACCAATCCCTTGACAACATCAAGATTGCGGTTGCTGTATTTCTACATATTGAAGTAGCATTTGACAATGCACTACCTAAATCTATAGAATCATCCTTGGCTAGAAAAGGCATAGAATCGACCATAACTAGTTGGATCAATATCATGCTGGTAAACAGAACTGCAACTACGACTTTTTCAAGGCGAGGCGCTCTTGATAGAAGAAAAGTTTATGCACATAATCTTGTCATCTTGGCAAGGTCCACGTCTGGAAATGTAGCTTGTAATATCCTCCAAAGTACGATTGACGTTGTTCACAGTTGGTGCCTGAGGGATCAGATATCTGTCAACCCCAGCAAAACTGTAATAATCCCCTCCACCAGGAGGAGAGAACTGGACGATTCAACGCCACTTTTCCTTAATGGTGAGTTCATTTCATTTGGAACGGAGGTGGGATATTTCAGCATTGTCCTTGATGAATAACTTACCTGGGACGCTCACTTGGAAAAACTTTCACACAAAGCCAGACATATCCTTATTGACATGTTTAAGGATTTGTGATGAATGTCAGAGCAATGATAACTTATTTTGCGATGGCTTGGTGGCCGAAGGCTTCACTGAAAACGTCTCAGCCGAAGCTGTCTGGTTTTACATAGACAGGATTGTCTGGCCATCAGTGGTGCCATCAATACGACACCGTCAGCGGCCAAGGAGATCCGTCTAGATCTACCTCCTCAATACATTTTTCTGAAAACAGGCTAATTGGACTGCATATAAACTTGTGCATATTGCCAATTGCACAAATCAATTTAATGCAGAGGGCAACAGACTACTTATCACACTGGAAGTCACAGCATTCTGAAAATGATCTCTGACTTTACGCCTTTAACTGTCAACTACAAACTGCCTTATAAAGTAGTGATTCTGACTAGAGAAGACTGGATCCTCCGGTAGAAGGAAATATCAAGAGCAGATAGTTGTTGGTTCAACAGATGAATAATAATAATAATATATTTTCGGACAGACAAGCGGCATTGGAAGCTCTTGGCTCCTACCAAGCAACGTCTAAATTGGGAGCAAATTGCCTGAAACGACTCTCCCTCGATAGGAAGACTTCACAGATTGTCTCTGGTCTGGATTCCTGGCCATACTGGTCTGGAAGGCATTGAGGCTGCTGACTACTTTACAAAGAAGGGTGCTGCAAGTAGCTTCATCGGATCAGAACCTGTCACCAAACATTCCACACCTGGATGTCCAAGAAGATTATGGACTTCTGATAAAATCTTCCAGAATTGGTTCACTCCAAGGCGTTTATTTACCCTCC